>NC_068313.1:33938867-33954347 GCF_025860055.1 Xyrauchen texanus | reverse complement strand
ACACTGTAAAATCCAATTAGTTCAGCTTACTTGAAAAAGCATGCAAACCGATTGCACTTAAAAAACTAAAGTACAGTGGAATAGGTATTGCGTGTTGTAATAACAAATCCTTGTTTAGTATAGTAAACTTACTCTTGAGTTTAATTTACTAAAAAAATGTGTGCAGTGTACTTGACAATTTACTTAAGATGTACTCCTGACTTAGTATAGACTACACAGAATTACTATTTCAAACAACTAAGTAATACCATGTGAACTTTGCTTTGTGTGTACTCTAAACACAATTATTTAAGTTGGGCTAACTAATGTGACAATTCTTGCAACTTAGAATTTCTTGTTTTTAGTTACTTGAAGAGCGTATTTGATAGTAACTCTTACTTCTGTAAATTAAGCACTTCATACATTCATTTTACCTTTTTCAATTTACAGTAATCAATTGACATTGAGATTGTTGTTATTCAGAATAACAATCTCAAACACCAAATGCTCACCTATATGTTAACTCTGTTCTGCAAACTCACTATGTGTCACATAAATGTACCAGGAAGTATCATAAAATAGGAATATTTAACACACAACCACATTATACTTGAAACAGGTTTATTCTTTGAAACTTAACCATTGGTATTTATTTTCCAATGTTAAAATCTAAGTACTAAAACCTTTTGAATCTGGTATAAAGTATGCATTACCTTGACATTTATTCTGATTATATTTTATCATCTTATTGGTACAGATAAACCTTGTTATTTCAAATCAATCAAATTTTGGCGCAGGATTTCAGGATTTTGACTTCTTGACTTGGCCGATAAGTAATTGAAATTTTTTTTTAACCGTATTATTTATAGGAGTATGAATTTTTGAGAAATATACTTGATTTTATGAGTGTATCCGGTACAGAGATGTTTACTGGGAAAACAGTCAAATCTGTACTTTAGATAGCTGATAGAGATACTAATTGGTTTTGAAGAGATTAAAATGTTAGTCATTACTACACTATCAGTACCACTTGAAGACAAAATTCAGACTAAACTGATCAATATCAAGGTATTAGCGCCAACCCCAGAATATGTCTTCTCACAAAACCAGACACACTTATTACACTGTACTTTTGAAGATTTTTTTTTTATTTTTATATTTTATGGCAGAGTGAAAGCAACACCCAGGGGTGTGAACAACAGACTCTGTTGGACTGAGTGTTTGCCTATCTGCACATATACATCGGTACCAAAATTGTTCTTCAATAATCTTCCAATAAAATACAGTACACAAAACTTTCTTTTTGTGGAAAAACTATTCCAACTCTGACCTTTTATTTAACAATCCTGAACAACTGCTTTGCTTTTGTAATAACAATAAAGTTTAAAGAACAAACTTGGCAAAGAATGAACTGCTGACAAGGACAAGTGACATCCAGTTAGTGTACAAAAATGACAGGGTAATAACAATGCCAACAGATCTCACACATGTAGGAATGAACTGCAGCCTCTAAATGTAACTTGCTGATGAACCCAGTGGCTGATATAAAACAATATGAAAGGAGTGCCTTAATTTAGTTTAAGGAACACGTCGACTTTTGGGACTTTAGCTTATTCACCGTATCTCCCAGAGTTAGAAAAGTCCATACATACCCTTTTCATCTCCATGCGTCACGTAACTCTGTCTGACGCACCAACTGCTAGCCTAGCTTAGCACAAAGACTGTAAGTAAATGGCTTCCGCTAGCATGCTGCTCCCAATACAAATTGTGATTTGACTATACAAATCACAACATTTAAATTGGAAAATGTTGGCGTTATGTTGTGATTTATTGGGAGCAGTATGCTAGCTGAAGCCATTTACTTCCAGTCTTTGTGCTAAGCTAGGCTAGCGGTGTGTGCATCAGACAGAGTTACGGGACGCACAGAGATGAAAAGGGTATCTATGGACTTATCTAACTCTGGGGATACGATGAATGCTAAAGTCCCAAAAGTCGGCGTGTTCCTTCTAACAATTAAAAGCAACTGGACCCACTTTCATAAACAAATGAGATTGTATGCCAAATGTCACTCTTGAATTTTACCATTCTAACTCAACAGGAGATTTTTAAGACTTTGAAGTTTGGGGGAGTTTGTTCTCTCCCAGGCCAAGCATCACTCGTTGAATAAAACCAAATGTGTTTTTCATTGGTTTTGGGTAGTCCAAGTGTAGCGCATATGAGAGTCCAAACAAGAGGCAAAGTGCTTGAGGTAGGTTCTCGAGATTGTCCATTACAATACCTCCTTCCAGAATGATGGCAGTAGACACCGGGTCAAGATGGAGATGATTTGGAGAGAGGAGCGCATCTTCACTGATGACAGTCAACAACCCTACAGATACCTGAGCCCAGGCCTCATTACTGTCAGAATCCTGTATACAACCAAAGAAAAACAAAATTACAACAGGTAAATGTTGATGGACATTATCAATTGTCATCAAGTCGTCTGTCCTGCCAACACTTCCCTCCAGCCTATTTTTATTTAAGTTTTCACTTTACACCCAGCTTAATAACATGAATAAAATTAAGCTCTGATGTCTGTCCTGATATACAACTTATTCAGATGTTATTGCTGTTACAGCTAGTGTATGTGAGGGAGAGAAATGTTCTACCTCTTGTGCAAAACCCACAATTGCAGCATGACAAGTGGGTTGTTGTGTTGTTGTTTTTATCTCGTCTGAATCTTAAATATGCAAAAGTTGTATTTCTATAATTTCACAGGAGCTAGGCTGGTAGCATCACCCTGCTGGTATACACTGAACTGTCACAGCATGCAGCCCATCTTTGTTCTGAACTCACAGTGATATACAGTATGTGCTCCTTTAAGATGTGAGAACTTACAAAGCAGGTGCTGTAGAATGTACTGGAGTCATCACCAAGCAGAACAGAGATGCCTTGGAGAACAAGGGTACGCACTGCTGTCACATCTGGTTTCTAGAAGTGGATAGAACAAATAAAGTTGAAGATTATGCAACATTCAAAAGTTACAATACAAAAACACATTTTTAAAAGTGTATATGAAAAAGGTGCCACCATGTATGCTTAACAGTGCAGAGAACAGTTGCCAATTGGAGTAGTTATTTAATCTAATCCACAGCAAAAACTTAATAAGTCTATAGTAGACTGACCCTTGAATCAATTTGTTGCACAATTTCAGCCAGTTTCTCTCCAACACTTCCTTTCTTGGACTTGAAAATTGCAAGAAAGCGTGGTGTGTAGCGGTCAATAGCACCAAAAAAGTCACTATTCAAGTTAGTCGCAGCTATCCTGTTGAACTCAGCAAACACCTACAAGACACAGGAAAGAAATGTGAGTGAGTAGACTGGCTTGAGCCAGTTTGGAAATTTTGGAAAACCTTTTGGTTACCAGTCCTAAAACCTAAATACACACTATGTCATGAAAAGAAAAAGAAAAAAACATAAACATCAATGCATGTACTTGTCTTTCTGTAAAAAGGGCTGGCCAGCGCTCCTTCAGGGTTTTCACTGGAAGTTCAGCCTCCACAATCTCCGTCTCCGCAGTGGGAAGGTGCATAAGCAATCGTGATGAAGACATGGTATTGGTTGTTGCCGAGTAAAGCCTCCATGTTTTAGGCGATAGTGTTTCAACAACTGTCCTCTTTTTGTCTGTAGAAAAAATACACTGCTTACAGGTCCACTGCATCTGCAAGAAATTATTGTAAGTGGAAATTTTAGGTGTAAGTTGTAAGTCTTCGGTCGTCTTATGTGCATGTGTTCAATCGCACAGACTTCACTCGGTTAAAAACTTGAGATGACGTTACAAGTCGCGGTAGATATTTTACAAGCACGGACTAGGTGACTTTAAAGTAGCATTGAACACATAGGGTGCAGATGTTGGTTTCGGTTGTTTGATAGGCTGTGTCATTGACAAGGAAGGAAGATTTGCAGGCTGATCAACATCCCGCCCCTCCTGTGACCCATGGTTTGACTATATTGATGTTTTTCCACTGCATGGTACGGTGCAGCTCCACCTCTGTGGTACCACCTCTGTTTAGGTGGTACCACAGAGTATATATATATATATATATATATATATATATATATATATATATATATATATATATATATATATTATATAATATCCTCCAAAATGTTGTCTACTTCTTACCTCCAGTGTACTCCAGCCCGCACTGACAAAGCAGCTGTGAAGAGCCCTCAAGGCAGTTGTCACAAGCACTTCTGTAAAGGACAAAGAATGTCTTAGTTAAAGAAAGCTCCACTTACAGTCATGTGATTTGTAGATTAAAGACACATGTGTATACTTTAAAAGCATTACAGAAAATTGCTTGTTTTCCAATATAAATATAAAAAGGTATATATCCTCTTATGAATATTTGAAGATTCAGATTGAGTTTAAACAATTCGAAAAATTTATATAAACAATCCTGACTTAAGTATAATTACAGCAATATTAGCAACCACATTTACTTAAAGAAATAATAGTACTTGTTGGAAAGAAAGTGTTGGTTTGTGACTAGCTTTATACTAAAAAAACGTTTAAAGTACATTCTGATAAATCAGTGCATTAGCAGCATTTTATTTAAATTATTTGATCTTCAAGACTTTTGCAAGAGTCACAAGATAAATCTGAACCTGTGCTGCGAGATGATAATTTTTAGAGGAAAGAAGAAAGTATAATTCAGACGTTTCATACATAAACCACAACGTTTCTTTCATCTATTTTACACAAGTTTGCAATAGATTAAACAGAAACTAGTAGTAAAGTTACTTATGTTCTCTTAATCGTCCGACCAATATGGCTGCAAACTGTGTAGCCTAGCTTACAAAAAGCCCCAGTCCATCCAGAAAAACGCGATTAGCGATCGCATGATTCAAAGCATTAGGCTATCAGCCAAAGTCCGCATTTTTTTTTCAAATACGACGCATAAATTAAAGATTTCCGCGCAAAATATGCAGAGCTTGCATGATTTCATAATCCCCACATTTTCGTTGCAAAAAAGTCACATATATCTTAGCAGAAAGTTGAAAAATGTTGCGTTTGTTCCACTAAAAGCAGTCTCCTCTTCACCTTCACCCTTTCACCTGTTGCCATGGGAACGTTCTGAGGTGACGAAATTTTTTGCTAGTTCCCACAATTTTATCGCATAAAACTGCATAAATAGCTCGCATATTCAAGGTTTTTGTCCGCAACAATCACCAATAATCTCCGCGTTTTTCTGGAAGGACTGATGCAGCAAATGTAATCGATAGGCCAACATTAATTTGTTACTCGGATATGTCTGTGTTGTTAATACCCAACATTCGACCAAAATACACTATCAACTCGGGGAAAACTAAAATTAACTGTATAGCTACTACATTAACAATGTGAGTATTTCTACTTTCAGTTAAAATAGATTTTCAAACGTGGGGGAATGCCGCCTAAAATATGCCCGAACAAGTGCTCTGCCCGTTCAAATAAAAACAAAACAAAAAAAAAAAACTTTATTATCTATCAACCAGTGTTAGAAATGTGTCTTTGGTTAAAAGGGATCACATATCACACACAGATCACAATTTAAAATTTTTACAAGGAAAAAAAGTAAGTTAGGCCTGCCTTAGGCTACACTATGTAAAACAATAAAGGTTTGTGAATGTTTAACAAAAGCTAATGTGGAGGCAGCGGACAGAAACACAAATTCACACACAAATATTAACCTAATTCGTTTGAAAACTTACCTTATTATTCGACAAGCGATGAAATCATTAACTTTTCAGCAAATGCGTCAGCACAGTCCGACAGGCACCACTGTGGTCTTGAGCACGAGACTAACCGTTGGTGACTTCTACTGAACATGCTCACACCCAGCCCTGCTTGTTCTTCGGTTGAGTTCCAAATAGTCGCTCTAAGCAAGTTAAGATAACTTCAACAAAGTTATATTCAATCAAAACAATAAGTAAATAGCTTATTTCACCATGCAATTAACCGTTACTTTGTAATTATTCATAACCGACTACAGCTAACTCATTTATGCAAGTTATGACAACTATTGGAATTTACAGTGTAGGTTGAGTTCCAAATAGTCGCTCTAAGCAAGTTAAGATAACTTCAACAAAGTTATATTCACTCAAAACAATAAGTAAATAGCTTTTTTCACCATGCAATTGACTGTAACTCAAAACAACTAGTAAGAAGTATGTATTTTATATAACGGAGTAAAGTTAACTAGTATATGTGAGTCAGGAAAGCTATTGGATTTTACAGTGAACAAAACATTGACATTTTTTATTTAACTCGAGACAACATGGGTTCTAGGAAATCAGATGTGATCAAGGCGCTTTGTACAGCTTTATATCGTACTAAAATACGATCAAATATAGCGCTGTGAATAAGGTCCAGAATCATATAAAATGTTGGAATTGTTGCGCGGCAACACAACCTTGACTGCGCTGGATGCTAGTGGTGATGAGTTTGTCTTCAGTTCTGAGCGCATCTGATTGGCCAAAATGTTCGTTTGTAGCCCTATTGCACTACTACCTTAAACAGAGTTTCCTTACAAAGTTGTTGATTTTAAAAGCTTTAATGGGTGATGCACCCATTAAAGGCGGTACTTCATGATATTTTATTTTTGCTGTAAACTTATTGATAAATATTATTCATGCACAATACACATTTTTATACCAATTTACTTTTTTTTTTTTACATTTTCTTTTCATTTTACTGAGCGCCTTCTCTGCACTGCTCAAAAAGCATCAGTCGCATCAGTAACGGTCTTCTGCAATCGGCGGTTGATGGTCCCACAGACCAACACCACACCCGGTTTTTACCATGGGCTGTAACCTAAAAAATACACGCCCCTACACGACCTTTTAAGCAAACTAGAAATGCTCAACTTTTCACTGCAGGAGAGAGGACGTAGTGCGCACCGACGCATTTCAGTAAACGAATTATGAGGCATTGCCTATTCCATTTGAATGGTAGCCTAAATGTGTAGCACTCATCCGTTGACTAGCAGTATCGAGTTAGTTTGTGGTGCATAGCGCGTAACTTCTCAGAAAAGAAAGGATTTGATGCAGAAACCTCCGATGCCATCTGAGGATGCGGCACGGGCGAGTGCGGGTGCCGCTCGGGAGGCTGCGGACTCGGCCCTACGTGAAGACGCGCAGCCTCATGATTCTCTAAAACACGCCGTGTCCGTTCTGTGGTCATTTGGAAAGTGCCTCGGTGCCTTACTGCCAGTCTATCTGGCCGGTTATTTTGATTCAGCATCAGCTTAGTTTTTGCTCGGTCTCATGGTGTATACGGGATGGAAACACGGCCGCGATGGAAAGCAAGCGCGACTGCAAAGCGCGTTGTATTTTGTGGAGAATGAGCAGGATGTCACGACTACACGGGTGTTTAGAAGTAAACGGGATTTACCGGCATGGGTAAGAGGCTTTTTTCAATAGCTATCTTTACTGGGCATCATTCTGGTTGTTAAACTACTTCAAAGATTTCTCATAAAAAATTAAAAAAATAATAATAAAAAAATCCTCCATGTGCAGCAATGTCAACTTTGCAGATCCATGGCATTCCAGCTGTCAGTTTGTCCAGATACTAATTTTCACCCCACGCTTCCTGTATACTTGCCATATGTGGCTGTCTTGTCGGGCATATACGCATGAAAGTGTCAATATCCGCTTATGTGAGAGGACAGATGGCAACGTGTTCTCATGGCATCATAATTAAAAAAAATACAATGTTATGGCTCATTAATATCTCAATAGAATTTCAACTTGTATATTTCTACGGTTGTTATGGAGCTATTATCATCAGTAGGCTATTGGATACAAAATATTTGTTCAGTTGTTAACAGTGAACTCACTGTTTTTGGACTGCATAATGCACGTGAAATGATGCCCAATGCTGTTCTGCATTATCATGCTTTTTAGAGGTGTGTGAGACTGCTACTTTTCAGTTAACTCTGCCAATTACCTTCTATTTGTATTCTAATCAGGGACTAAAAATGGATCAAGGAACGAAAACTGAAAATGAACAAAATATTTAGCAGAACGTAACTGAAAACTGTTTCAGTTTTGTTCTGTTTCAAAATGTTATTTTTAAATGCTGGAATGGTTATAACCATAAGTCAATTTTGTTCTGATAATTTTGTGATCAAACTAAAGGCCAAAGGGTTTAGGGTTTAACATTTTTGGAACAACACCACTTCATGTTGCCTGAAAAAGAAACATATGCTTTTGATCCTAAAGGAAACTGATGCATCACACATTTCTTTGCCTAATTGCCCGTTGTGGATGTTGCATTCTGTGAATGAAGACCTTTTTAACAACTATGTATAATTACTACATATACATGCACAGCTAATCCAGATACAAGGAAAACATTATTGGCTGTAAAAAGTTTCAAGTCTTCACTGAATTATTGTTAGATATGATGCATTAATACAGATTTGATACAGGTTTTGACTCAGAATCAGATATGTAAATAAAATTATACTAGATCTGGCAACACTGCAATTGGTATTTCACCCACCAATTAGCATAGACAATGGTCGTTTTAATTTTTATTTTGTTCTAACCAGTAACCGTTTAGAAAGGAGGCAACGGAACTTCTGAACTGGAACGAAAAAATAAAGTTTTTGCTCAGAATGAACCGAAATGAAAAACATTAAATGTTTAGTCTCTGATTCTAATCATACATAATAATGCATTAGTCATAAGCATCCTGCACACTTTCTGACATAGTTTATGTTTAACTTCTTCCTTTTTTTCTTCCCCATCCCATTAACAGCATTACATTCCACAGTCTGTCCAGCCCTGGCTATTTTTGGACATTAAAGTGTCCAGTCTCAGGGGACTGAGTCACAGGCAACGAAATGCCAAAATGTACCATTTAAAGCAATCATTTGGTTGGAAGAGAATGGAAAACATTAAAAAGTTGCAAGACTGTTTGTAAAAGTATGACCAGTGCTCAAGGATGAAGTTAGTCAACTTTCATCTCAGTAGCTTGTACATAGAGGCCTTGTATTACTGATGACTGTTTTTTTGTATAAATGTATCCACATCCTGTTACAATTTAGGAATGTAAACATGGTATTTGGCTAAATGCCTATGACTTATGGTCTGATGGTCTGTATTTATACACCTAATTTATTAATGCTTAAAACTGGAGTGATAATTTTTTTGAGAGGACATTTATTCTGTTTTAATAATACAAATAATTGTGCTTGTTAAAATGTTTTTTTCAGATTAATTGCAAATTTAATTTGAACGATCCCAATATTAATTCTCAAAATCCCTAGACTGATCTTTTACTTTTACTTTAAAGTTTACTTTAATTTTGGGTGTGTTAATTGTTATATCTGTAAAATTAATAAACTGCATATAGTTTTAGTCCTGTTGTTCATTTTTAAAATGTATAATTTCATAATGTACTAAGTTAGAAGGCTAGCTGAGAGAGAACTTCTTTCATATGTAAGCAAAATGGACATTAAAATGGAAATATGCCCAAATTAATCAAAATTGAATAGAATCAAAACATAGCGGAATCAGAATTGAATCTAATCGATACCCAGCCCTAACGAATAATTCAAATTCATAAAAAATTACAAGATCTTTATCCGGATGATCTCAGAAATTTGGCCAGAGAAGTGATCGGGGCCTGTCTCCCTCAGGAGATCTCTTGAGCTCACTCGATTTCCAGCTTATGTCGAGCAGACTCGGGAAGAGCTCATCCAGGAATTTCACCATATCTCTGCCTTCATGCTCAGGAATTCCTACAATCAGTGCGTTGTTCCTTCTCCTATTTTCCAAATCTTACAGGTCTATTTTGGTCATGGCGGATTAGCAGATAATTCTCTTATCAATGACTCCAGATAATCGACCCATATCTCAACATCTGCCACTCTTGTAACCAACTCAGATAATTTTGTTTCAAAATATTGCCATAATTGATCGATGTATTACAGCAAGATCCTCCAAATCAGCATCCAGCATGGTTGGACAGTTGACACTGAATTTCCCCGGCCAGAGGTTTTAGAGGTTTCATATTGAGCACATCTTTTAATGTCTCCAGAGCCTGAGGATTTTGACATCTTTGCCATGTTTACCTCTAAGAGCAAATTTGTAACTGGGTGTATCGAATTTCACCGGATTATAACATGAAAATAATTTAAAAAATGAGCAAAGTGCACAGAGATGGAGTACGCTCAAGCGACCACTCTCTTCGCATTGTCACGTGACCTCTGTGTAAATGAATTCTAAGAAAAACTGGCATAGCTCATAGTGACTATCACATGATTTGCCTGGTGTACATAATGACCTCTACCTGCATCCAGCATGTAACAATGGCGTCGCGATGTGTGTTGATGTCGAGAAGTCAAAAGTGTACTGTTTTTTGTTTTTTTTCCACAGGTGAGCTTCCCGGCGTGGAAAAGGTTGAGTGGATGAACAAGGTATTAGTCTGTTTGTTTATATACACAAATGCTCATGTGACTGGATCCACTTGTTTTCATTGTTTCTGTTCTGCATCCCGAGGCCACAACATGTATGTTTTCAATTCCAGTCCCTGAAGATAAGCGGTCAAACAGTTTGGCAGCATTCCAATCTTCACATAATATTTAATAAGTTACACTTATTAAAGTGTGATTGTGTAGTGTGACTACTATGAATAATTGCAGGCTAAAATCTTTTGGAGAAAAAAGTAATATATTTACACAGGGGTTAAATTGGGGTGGAACCAGGGACTTAAAACAGTTCTGGGAGCGAAAACTGAAAAGCGGACTACATTTTTTGTAGAAAATAACCAAAAACCTGGAACAAAGTTATTTCAACTGAGTTAAAACATTATTTTTAAATGCTGGAAACTGGTTTTAACTTGTTCATTTTGTTCCTATAATTTTTCATGAAACTAAAGGCCAAAGGGTTTATCACAGTTTATGAACACTTCATGTTTGCCTCAACTTGCGAAAGCCTTCAGGTTCCAGATTCATTGCCACATGATTTTTTACCCAGTCACAGCCTTCATTGATAACAGCTCATTGCAAATTACATCATTTCTTCTGCTTTTAGAGCACAAAGATTTAATTCTGCCTTTTAGATTCCATTAGTCTGCTCACATGTTAGAGTCTTTCCAGAGTACCACAGGAACAGGGCAGGACTGGGAAGAGAAATCGGCCCAGGATTTTTACATGGCAACTGGCCCAACTGTTGGCGTGGGGGTATTGCGATAGTGCATATTAGCGGTGGCGTTTGTAGTCTGTTCTGCATAGCGGCAGCTCATTCGTTAGCCCATTGACGCGTTTCGCCGGCGAAACACCCGGCCCTTCGGTTCTCCCAATAGACATTCCACCCCTCGCCGGCTGAAAAAAGTGCATCGGCCCACGGGAAAATACCGGTATGCCAGATTACCAGTCCAGCCCTGCACAGGAATTACATTTTATAGATCATTCTTGAGAAAATTCTTGCACACCAGGCTTAACTTTAAAGTTCTGGTCAAAAAGGAAGTGCACTATAGGGTTTTGCTCCTGTTGAGTGTTTTTGGTTTCAGTTTGAGGTTTGACTATCAAATTAGACTCCACAATAAATGTGTATCATTTCAAGCCTGTGTAGAGCCGTAGGTGGTCACAGCAGGGGTTGTTGGCTTGTCTTTTGTTTATCTCAAGGAAATTATTTGCCACTACATTTTTATATTACTTTGTTAGGAGCAGGAATGTATTGAGTCTCAACCAGATGTAATCTGTCTCACAGATATTGCAGCAGGCCTGGCCATTCATTGGACAGTATTTGGAGAAGCTTCTAGTGGAGACCATTGCTCCTTTGATCCGAACCACCAGCACTCATCTACAAACACTAAGCTTCACCAAAGTTGACTTGGGAGACAGGGTACATAAATCTGTTCCTGATAAAAGACTGTCATTTACATATGTTTCTCATATTTACATTAGATCATAAGCGTCTGCTCGCCAGAGATATTATCTGTGAATGACAATGCAGACTACTTACTAAGCTGTTTGTTTGCTTCTGTGCTAAGGAATTTGAGCAAATTTTAAAATTGTATTTTTATATTTTAACAGGCTATGAAGGTAGTTGGGGTAAAGGCCTACACTGAGCATGATAAGCGTCAAGTGATACTGGATCTTTATATCAGGTAGCACCACTGGCATACAGCTATATTTCAATCTTTTTAGTTCCATCTTAATCTATTCAAATTTGAAATTCAAAATATGTTAGACACATATGTCCAGTTCTTTGGAAATGTGTGAGCTTATCATTTTGGGTTTATTGTATGCAGCTATGCTGGAGATGTGGAGATAAGCGCTGAAGTGAAGAAGTACTTCTGTAAAGCTGGAGTGAAGGGTATTCAGGTATGGAAGTACACAATGAGACACATAAAAATATCACGATAACCCATAAAAGTCACTGAAACCACCCTGTTTTGCCCTATCTAGCTCCATGGGAAGTTGAGGGTGATCTTGGAACCCCTAATTGGAGATATTCCTCTCGTTGGAGCGATCACCATGTTCTTTATTACGTGAGACCTGTTAGTCCACCATTTAACTATTAACTACCATAATGAATGCCCCCTATTGTCTTTTTTGCTCTTCAATCTCATTTCTATACCTGCTTAGAAGCTGGACATCAACTGGACTGGCCTGACCAATTTATTAGACATACCTGGTTTAAAGTGAGTGGCTTGTTTGATTGTTCTCTATAGTTCTCTTTAATTGGATGCACAACTCTTTCCTCATATACAGTACTTCATTCGTTGATAATCAGTGGAGCAATGGCCTGATTATTCAAAGTCTGCTGAGCTTCCCTCTGTTTAAACAAACTAGGGAAACCTGCAGACAGTAATCACATGTTTCCTTGTCCCATTAGATACATAATTATCACATCTTAACCCATTTTTTAAAATCCCAAAGCTATTAAAGGTAGTTCACCCAAAAATGATAATTAGGCTCATCATTTACTCACCTTTATGTCGTCTCAAACTTAAATGACTTCCTGTCTTCCGTGAGAACACAAGCGAAGATGTGGGGATATGATGTCTGTTTGTTCATATAATGCAAGTGAATGGTGACCAACTTTTCAAGTTCCAAAAGGATATAAAGGAAAAATAAAGGTAATCCATACGACTCCAGTGGTTTAATCAATATCTTCTGAAGCAATCCAATAAATTGTGGGTAAGAACAGACACTCGATTACACTTCCTAGCGCCATCTAGTGCTCTGCGCATCGTCAAGCACCAAGAAGTGTAATTGAGCTTGAAATCATAATCATGCCTGGAGACTGCAATTGACTGCAATTGCAAGATCTACATTGAAAAAGAGTTACATTTTGGTCTGTTCTTACCCGCAAACCGATTGGATCGCTTCAGAAGACATGGATTAAACCACTGGAGTCTTATGGACTACCTTTAAGTGCTTTTTGGAGCTGGAAAATTTGGTCACCATTCACCTGCACTGTATGAACAAACAGACATCATATCTCCATTGAAATATCTTTGTTTGTGTCCTGCGGAAGAAAGAATGTCATACGAGTTTAAGACAAGATAAGGGTGAGCAATGATGAGCGAATGAGAATTTTTGGGTGAACTATTCCTTTAAATAAGGGTTTTCATGGTGTCAAATAGTTTAGATGTATTTTTTGTGCTTGTGTGTTGTCCCATTTTCTCTGTACGAACCACAACCCCTTGCATTCATTTTCAGTGCCATATCGGACACTATGATAATGGATGCAATCGCCTCTTTCCTGGTTCTCCCCAATCGCTCTCACTGTACCTTTGGTGGCCAACCTGCACGTAGCACAGCTCCGTTCCCTCTTCCACGAGGTAACTGTGTTTTATTGGAGTATTTAACTATGTACAATACACCAAAGCATCTCAAGTATTTGTGATCCATTTAATATACTTTAATACTCCATTGTTTCATCATGCATTCTTGTCCATTGTAGCTGCTTCATATTGTTGAATTGCAAGGGTGTGTCCTCATTGTAACTTCTTTAATTTTACAAATGCTGATTAAATGTACCTCCTGATCTCTGCTCATATGGCTTCATTTGTTGTTTTCTGTTTCCATAGGGTATAGTGCGTATTCACTTGCTGGAGGCAGAAAACCTAGCTGCTAAAGATAACTATGTGAAAGGCATTATATCTGGGAAATCAGACCCGTATGCAGTGCTGCGGGTGGGCACACAAATTTTCACCTCCCACCATGTGGACAACAACCTCAATCCTCAGTGGAGGGAGATGTATGAGGTCAGAGTGAGGCAGATGTGTGTGTGTGTGTGTGTGTGGTAAACATGTGGTTAGAGTGCTGTGTGTAGTTGCTAGTAGTTTGTGCTGGTAGTGTCATTTCTGAGGAAAGGGAAGCTGTGGTTTTTAGAGCTACTCACACCATGTTGGTGTTTACTCTGTTCTAACTCTTGTAACTACTGATAACCAGCAAGAAAAAAACTAAGTGTGAATTTACAGGATGTGACTATCATGTGCTGAGATCAGATGAGCTATAAGCAGAAGCACAAACACAGAACAACATCTGTGCAAGATTATGTGTTCTAATTGATAAAATAATTGTGCAACTTTATTTCTGTATGTCAGCATGTCTCAATGCTACTTATCACATGTGTTTGTGTGTGTGTGTGGGTTTGTTAGGTTATCGTTCATGAAGTGCCTGGTCAGGAGCTCGAGCTGGAGGTGTTTGATAAAGACCCTGACCAGGATGACTTTCTTGGAAGGTATTATTCTCTGAAAGAGAAACTTTATATTGATATTTAGTGTTAACTATGTTGCATTCATTTGACGCTTACGCTTGTATGTAAAACTATTGGTATTTCAAACCAACAACCTGATGAAGAGTGCTAATAATAACTACTGATTAACTGATATGGATTTTTCAGTGGCCGATGCAAAACCGAAGACTTGAATGCAGGGAGGCTGATGGCCATAATGCCAATACATATGTGATATAGGCTAAACCAATTTATTCATTTGATGATATTAAAGTGGAGTATGTATGTGAGTTGGCAGCACTATGTGTAGTATAGCTATCATTTGTTTAAATGCAAGAATATACTGTATAAAGTACTATAAAGCACAGTAGAGAGCATTAGAAAAGACCGAGGTACATCACAAAAGTATATAATATTTAAAATATAAATGCTAGATTAACATGCTGCAATAGTGAAAACATTACAACCAAGATTGGGTTTAAATAGTAAATGGTAAATGGTCTACACTTAAATAGTGCTTTTATAACCTTAGAGGTTACCAAAGCACTTTACACTGTGTCCCAATCACCCATTCACACACATGTGACGACACACAGTCTGTAATAAAGGTCTATTCTGTGAGAAGGAAGAGACCACAGATTCCAGAAACAGCTGAATTCAACCTCTGGTTTGTTTCAGAGTTCTGCTGGTGTTTACATTGCCAAAATAACCATTTAAATGGTCATTATCCTGCTTATTACAATACAATCCGCCAACAGCAGCCATCGAACATGAA
>NC_068313.1:33926124-33938367 GCF_025860055.1 Xyrauchen texanus | reverse complement strand
GGCCAGTCCATAAACGTTACAATATAAAGTATAGCCACAGAATATAAACAATATGCTTATTCATGTTAGTGTGATGCAATTGCTTACTAAAATTTTTTGTGTAAATTTATTTACAATTTTACAACTTTGTTGTCTTGCCTACAAAATCCTGTGACTAAGGAATTGGCCGTAATTTTACACAGATAAGGTAAGTAAGCAATTTTATTACACTAATTCCATGTTAAAAAAAAGAAATTTCACATCTTGTGACTTTACTTTAGAAACTATGTTTGTTTAAGAGTTCACTTCTATTGCATAAGTGCCTAAATGTGACCGATGAAAATACAAAAAACAAGGAGCGAGTCAAAATATTTTTTTGTGGTAACCAATATTATGTCATAAATGCTGGGCTCAACTTGTATTTTACCCAGAATGTTCCTTTAAAATTATGTTTCTGATACATTTCATGACTTAAGCTAAAAACTGTAAAATGACTATTGTAACTTTTTCTTGTTAGTTTGTTCTGATGTTCTGATGTTCTGATGTTTTTGGAAGTGTGTAACATGCATTTGTGTAATTTTGTCAGACACTGCAACAAATTCCTCCTGTAAAACTGTACATATTTGTTCTAGAACATTTCCAGTGTTCTGTTATCAGCAAAAGCGACTTACACATTTTCAAAGTTTTTTATAATACTTGCGAGGATTTTTACATCAATGCGGTTCCCACTTGGGGTACAAAGAGGAAGCAGCCAGATCAGCCAGAGGATCCTCATTGCTGTAGTGGGAAACTAGACCAAACACACACACACACACATATGAACAAAACATAAATATACACAAAATATGCAGAAATGCAAAATAGCATTCTGGATGTTAGGAGCTGACTTTTGAGAAGATCTTATTGTATACACTTATACTGCTCTTACAGTATCTGCACAAGCTGCTCAAGTCAGCCATAAATAAATACACCAAAAGTTGCTTGAATGTGCAACACAAATATAGTTTGTAGAATTGCTCATCGTTTCAAAGTCATAAATAACATAAACTTTAAATACAAATTCCAGGTTCAATACAAGTTAAGCTCAATTGACAGCATTTGTGGCATAATGTTGTTAAACACAAAAAAATTATTTTGACTCGTCCTTCCTTTTCTTTAAAAAAGCAAAAATCTGTGTGACAATGAGGCACTTACAATGGAAGTGAATGGGGAAAATGTTTGCATTAATTCTTCTGTTAAAACTTGTGTATTATTTGAGCTGTGAAGTTGTTTAAATCTTCCATAAACAAATTATATAATTTACACAGAAAAGATCAGTAAAATCAGGTTAACTTACATATTGTGGCTATACTTTTCAAACAGTGGGAGTTTATTCATTCACTTCCTAAAGTGCCTCATTATAATCCACAAGTAATAAACATTATTCCACAAATGCTGTTCATTGAGCTTGACTTTATTGAACCAGGAATATTCCTTTAATATTCATAGCATTAAATCTTTAAACCTTTATCTAATTAAACTATTTCATTACTTACCATCATGTGTGATCTGTAAAAGAACTGCAGTAAAGTTTTCAGAGATGATGTTGAAGGTGAGTCTGCTCTGAGATCATGAGAAGGATGTATTTATCAAGAACCAACAACCCCACGTTAGTCACATGACTGAGTGACTCAACTCCCCAAATTCTTGCCACACTGAAAAATGAAAAACAATATTACAGTTTTTCTTGATCGATTTTACACATTCAAACTCTGGTGCTCTCAAGATAATTAAAACAGATTAAACAGGATGTAAATTTTACTTGATTTTCATCATTTTCATGAAACACTACACACAATTTCATCTGATCCAAGATTTATGGTTGCAAAACACTGACAACTACTGTACATTAAAGTCATATTCATGTTCATTGACTTGAACACATTAAAAAAAAAAAAAACATTATCAGTGTCGGTTTGATAAATGGTAAGATGTTTGGACATCATTTGGTTAATTCAATGGATTGTATCATACTGTAATAAACTATATCTGCATGCAGTCTAACTATTAAAATGAATGCCTCCTCTAGTAGATTCAACAGGACTGACAGCAAAGAGTTCTTGTCATTGTCCATCAGATCAGCACTTTTGAAATTAAATCTGTTTGTATAGTCGCTTTGGTCATTTTAATGTTCCCACAACAATGTGCCTGAACTGAAATGTTCTTTATACATTAACATCTAAATCAACTGATTTTATTCAAGTAAATATTGTTTAGCATGACTAACTCAACCTCAATATATTAGGTTACACCAACAAAAGTCATTCTAAGGGTTTGATCAAGTAGATCTTTAAAGTTACAACTGTTTATCGATACCACCTTTTACAGGTCAACACTTTCACTTGTAATGCATTTGTGCAGCATCATCTCTGCTTCAGGTGTTATGCACAGCTATTTCCACTTTAAACTTCATATGTTTCATCTTCTTTGAGGTTGATTCGAAGTTCAGTTAGTTTTATGTATTGAATCGTTGATTACAGCGAACTTAATGCTCCAGTCCAAAGAAGAAACCTGAAAATTACGACAAACTTCAACTTTCTGATTAGATTAGATTCAACTTTATTGTCATTGTGCAAAATACAAGTACAGAGCCAATGAAATGCTACCAACCATGAAACACTTGAACGTGACATGCTCGCAATAACATCATTGTGGGAACAAGAGTCTTCTGACAAGTATATGATGCAGTGTAAGTAGCCAATTTAAACGTCATAACAATATTTGTAGTAATTTATATAATATATTACTTCTAGAATGTATTGACAGTTCTACTGGATTGCAATTTGAAGTGTCCATATAGATGGATCAATACATTGATCAATGTTCAAGACATGGTTATGTCCTGACTCGTTGCATTTAACACAACTTACAATGAGATTTTATTATAGTAAAAACACTGAAAGATGATGTTGGTGATGGAAATGTGCTTGGAATGCAAATACTCTTTCGTGGCTTCCATTGTACCCAACAAAACACTTTTGTCAGTGTGAGAAGACCTTACCTGGTCTATCAAGTCTAGTCAAGTGTTTTTTATTGTCGTTCAACCATATACATTTAGTACAGTACACAGGGAAACAAGACAACGTTCCTCCAGGACCATGGTGCTACATAAATCAACATAGGACAAGCACAGAACCACATGAGACTACCCAGACTAAATAACATTTAAGTGCATGTGCAAACGTGTGCAAAAAGTACGGTACAGTAAAATAATTACTAAAAGGAACAGGACAATAGGCACAGTGAGAGACCGTGCAGTGAAGACCAGTACACATTTGTAATCGAGTTGTGCAAAAAGATGACAGTTTCTAAAAATGCCAAATGTAAACATAACACACTATCAAATAGTGTTCTATGGACATAGCAGAAAAGAAAAAAACAGTATCAGTGTCAGTTTGATAAATGGTAAGATATATGCACATCATTTGGTTAATTCAATGGATCGTATCATACTGTAATAAACTATATCTGCATGCAAAGTCTAACTATTAAAATGAATGCCTCCTCTAGTAGATTCAACAGGACTGACAGCAAAGAGTTCTTGTCATTGTCCATCAGATCAGCACTTTTGAAATTAAATCTGTTGTTTGTATAGTCGCTTTGGTCATTTTAATGTTCCCACAACAATGTGCCTGAACTGAAATGTTCTGACAGGTGACCAGAAAATGTTCTTTATACATTAACAAGTTAAGATGTTAGAATGACATTTATGAATGAGAGTTGTTTAATGTGATTCTGCTGATGTGTGTGTGTCTAGATCTCAAATGAACTCAAGAGCTGTCTCTGAGGTGCCAAATTGCTAAACATAACTGTACATGGCAGTAAAGAAAAAGCTGCTAACAGTTCATGTATATGCAAAAAACGTCCATACAATGCAAGTGAATGGTTACATGGCTACACAAAGCACATAAATGCAGCATAAATGTAATCCATACAAATCCAGTGGTTTAATCTATGTCTTCTGAAGTGATCCAATCGGTTATTGGGGAGAACAGACCAAAATATAATGGCTTTTTTTATGTGAAACTTGATATTAACAGTATCTTTCGAAATCATGATTTCAAGCTCGATTACACTTCTTAGCACCATCTAGGCCCTGTCCCAAATGGCTCACTTCATGTGGACTTCCGTCCTCGTGGCCTTCAGTTGCGCGTGCTTGTGAAGTCCATACTGTGTGTACTTGTGTTCTCGCGAGCGCCCCTTTGCGCCCTCGATGCGGTCTTCGTCGAAGCTCGCACTGCTCCGGGCTCACGGCAGTCTGCTACCCAACAGTCCTTGCGACAGACCAATCAGAAGGACTCCAGTTTCTGAGCTGGAGGAAAAAACATGGCAGACAACGCGATGTTCAACTGCGGATTTAAAATGTATTTTAATAATCGCTTTTGCCTGATTGTCAACGGTGGATTACTTGCTTATCATGAATCATGTTTAAATCTGATGTGTAGAACTTGTTCAAAACCTTGTTTTATTAAAAAGATATGGAATTATTCCTATTCAATTTAATGTTATTGTTGTCTCAAAGATGATTTTAGAATTATTGTGAGTCTCTAAAATATCAAGACAGGAAAGAATAATTTAATGCATATTGCTGTAGCTTGTAAGATTGCTTAAATGTATTGATATTGCAACATTCGGTCTAACAGTGCTATTTATACCTGCAGAAGTGTGACAAATTGTATTTTATAACTATTGTGGTGTATAACGTCTAGGTTAAGTATGTCACCTCAGTTCCCTGATGGAGGGAACGAGACGTTGTGTTGGAGAAGCAACACTAGGGGTCTCTCTTGAGCACCGAATATGCCTCTGAACTATGAAAAAAGGCCAATGAGAAGTTGGCAGACAGTATTTGCATACCCCGCCCCCGGACATACGGGTATTTAAGTGGGCAAATACTATGAGTTCATTCAGGATTTTTCTGAGGAGCCGGAAATGGTCCGGCCACAATGGTGGCTTGGCTCAGCGACATGGCAGGGAAGACACAACATCTCGTTCGCTCCATCAGGGAACGGAGGTTACATACGTAACCTAGACGTTACCCGTCTGTCGCTCTCTCGACGTTGTGTTGGAGAAGCGACACTAGGGGTCCAATTTAAATCACGCCATGCGCTGAGCTGTGTACGTGTTCTGCTGACACAGGAGCATGCAGGTATTTTACGTGCAAAGACGACCAGCTGTGTCAGACTGCACGTACCCTTCCTCAATGCCCCATAAAAGTCGTCGGAATCCTTCTGGTTAGATAGAGCAAGAATGGCCGGGGCCCTTACATGCATCGAGGGAAGGGGGTCTTACCCAATTTCCTATTTTTTTCCAGGGGGGAAAAGACCCTGCGGAGACCACACCTGCCCGGCAGGGGAGGTAAAGGTGGTGAATACATCACATGGGCTTTTAGGCGACATGTGGAAAGTGGCGCGGTGGTAGATCCAGGGGAGTTGCTACAACACGGCGACCGGAAGGCAGCTGGGACTGCCTAAGGGAGACGCAGGTCCACTTTTGTAAGGGGACCGTACCGCGGATAATACACACAGGGGGAGTCCGAGTAGGAGTACTTGACCTGTGGAGCACCTATTCCAGTACAGGGTAGATTAAGTACCCGCAGTGGATTGGGTCGGCGAGTTCCTCCGCTGAACTGCGGACCCACAAGGGCTAGGGAGGAATCATCCAGGGATCCGAGAGATGGGATCTCCTGGGAGAAACAGGCACATGGTTTTACCTCAGCTGAGGGAAAGGGCGCTAGGCGCAAATGATTCACCCGGCCGGTTCGTCAGCGTGTTACCAAGTTCTATGGGTTCGGACCTGAGAGAACACGGGACGATACTGACTCAACCCGGAGATTGTAAAATCTCACGAAGGTATTAGGTGTTGCCCAACCCGCTGCTCTACAAATGTCTGCCAGGGAGGTGCCCCTGGCCAGTGCCCACGAAGACGCAACGCTTCTGGTTGAGTGCGCTCGGACCCGCAAGGGGGGGGACACATGGAATGTAAGCCAACGAAATGGCATCCACGACCCAGTGAGCGAGCCTCTGTTTGGAGACAGCGTTCCCTTTCCGCTGTCCCCCGAAGCAGACAAAGAGCTGCTCAGTACGTCTAGAGCTCCGCGTGCGGTCCAAATAGGTATGCAAAGCACGTACCGGACACAGCAACTAAAGGGCTGGGTCTGCCTCCTCCCGGGGCAGCGCTTGCAGGTTCACTACCTGATCTCTAAAGGGCGTGGTAGGAACCTTGGGCAAGTAGCCCGGCCGCGGTCTTAGGATCACATATGTGTCTGCCGGACCGAACTCCAGGCAAGTGTCGCTGACAGAGAACACTTGCAGGTCCTCGACCCTCTTAATGGAGGCGAGCGCGATCAGCAGGGCCGTTTTAAGAGAGAGGGTCAGCACAGTCAGCAACTTTAATCAATTGATATGTCAGCGCAGAGGGGCCCCTCTCCAACGGCCCGCAGCTGCGTGCCCGTTGCACACGGCACCCCAACCCAGTCTGGAGGCATCAGTCGTGACCAGGACGCGTTGGGACACCTGCTGTAAGGGTAATCCTGCCTGTAAAAAGCAGAGGTCTGTCCAGGGTTTGAATGTCTGGCAGCAGGCAGGGGTGATCATCATGCGCCATGCTCGTCTCGGGACTCGAGTCTGAAGCCAGTGCTGAAGCGGTCTCATATGCATCCACCCCAGCTGCCCCAGGAGCTTTTGGAAGAGTTTTAAAGGGACCGTTGTGCCGGGCTTGAAAGAGGCGAGGCATTTCAGCACTGACTGCGCACGCTTGTTGGTGAGACGAGATGCTCGGGGTTGAACTCATCATATTTGCCCGCTTAAATACCCGTATGTCCGGGGGGAGGGTATGCAAATACTTTCTGCCAACTTCTCATTGGCCTTTTTTCATAGTTCAGAGGCATATTCGGCGCTCAACAGAGACCCCTAGTGTCGCTTCTCCGACACAACGTCGAGAGAGCGACAGGCGGGGAACTATATATATGGTGGTATGTTCTTTCTATACATTTTTTGGCGTTCTAAGCTGTAACATCCATGTTTCTGAATAATGTTTATTTGTTGTCTAAAGATATAAAACACTGGGGGTTTGTTGTGCACTGTGTCACATGTGCACTTTTTCAGAGGTTTTATATGATCTAATGCGTTCTTGTCAGTGTTGCTTGAAATTATTTAATAAAAACAAATATTCAGTAGTTTGTTTAAAGGGTTTCTTTACCCTATCTATCAATGCCATGACTTTTTTTTATAATAATTTGCAAAACTGCATGTAAATAAATACAAATAATGTAAAAAATGCATCATCTGATTGACGTCTTAAAGTCTGTCTCAAATGCACACTTTTACTAATCATGCCCCCTCATGGACTTGCGGACTAGTGCAAGTCTGCACTCTCTTACGTCATCAAAGTGTGCACTCAGAGGAAGACCACAAGGGTGGAGTGTGCCATTTGGGACAGGGCCCTAGTGCTCTGTGCATTCGCCAGAAACTAGGAAGTGTAATCAAGCTTGAAATCATGATCATCCCTAGAGACTGCAACAGGTACAGTGAAAAATGTATGAATTTATATTAATTTAATTTAATTTAATTTCTTAAAAGGGACAATACATATTAATGAACATTTTCACAAATGTAAATATGTCAGATTATAGCCTTAGGCTAATTTCCATCTGCAGACCCTCTGGCAGGTTGATGTTACACACAGAAATGAATAAATACATACCAATACACTATACACAGACTATATACAGAGAAACAATTTTGATAGATTTTGGTCTGTTCTCACCAAACACCCTTAACCAAATAGTTTTATTTTATTATTTTCTTTTTTACTATTAATTTACATTTATGCATTTAGCAGACACTTTTATCCAAAGCTCCTTACAGTGCACTTATTACAGGGACAATCCCCCCAGAGCAACCTGGAGTTTAGTGCCTTGCTCAAGGACACAATGGTGGTGGCTGTGGTGATCAAATCAGCAACCTTCTGATTACCAGTTATGTGCTGATTAACAGTTATGTGCTTTAGCCCACTACGCCACCACCTTTAAAGCATTAGATCATTTAAAGTAAAACATAAGGGGAATATTATGGGAAAAAGAGAAACAAAGATAAAGAGCTAACGTGCCTTGTTACACTTTTATTTATATTTATATTTATATTTATATTTATATTTATATTTATATTTAGCACATCTCATACACAATGACAATTCAAATTGCTTTACATAAAAAGGATAAAGAAATACATTTTAAAACCAGCTAAGAACAAGAAATAAGAATAAAAAGAAATAAAACAAAGTAAAATGAATAAAAATGTATAAAATTACAGAAATATAATTATGCAGTGTAATCAGTGAGTGCAGCACAGTGCTTGTGATGAAATGCACAGCTGAACAGACGTCTCCTCTTGAATGTGGCTTCTATTGAAGCACATCTGACCTCTTCTGGAAGCCGGCATCAACTGCGGGTGGCATAATAGCTAAACGCTGTCTCGCCTTGTTTTGACTGAACCCTCCGTATTTATAACTGACTTGATCCTAATGATCTGAGAGATCTGTTTATATTCAGATGTATATCTGCAATGTATTAGGCCATTGACTGATTTATAAATGAGTAATAGTACCTTAAAATCAATTGTAAATGTAACTGGAAGCCACTGTAAAGACCTGAAGACTGGAGTAATATGCTCGGGTGAGAATCCTGGCAGCATCATTCTGAATGAGCTGCAGGTGTCTAATTGCATTTTTGGGAAGCCCAGTGAGAAGTCCATTGCAGTAGTCCACCCTACTGGTGATGAATGCATGAACATGTTTCTCTATGTCTTGACTGGATAGAAATGATCTGATTGTGGCTTTAGTTTTTAATTTGATAGCTCAGTACAAAATCAATAGAAGTCATTGGAAAGAAAGTCCCCACTGGATCCTCAAATAATGCTCATTAGAAAATATTTTATTTAGTCAAGCAGAAAGCAGGCATTCGTTTACTATAGCAAGGTTGCTAGATATGCAAATGTCACAATTTACAGTATATATTTGATAGATTTCACATTTTATTTTACTGTTTGTAATTTGTTACTCCTTTTACTCAATTAAATTGACTAAATATAGAAATTGACTGTATGCAAAGAAAGCTGCATTATGTTGCCATTTGCCCTACAGTTTAACACATGCTTTGTTTTTCTCACACTGATAAAATGGCAAATCAGGTGCTATTTCCTTAAGTCTGCCAGTCACGTTCTTGTCTTTATCATCTGTCCAGATCTTTTTGAAGACAAACGCTTTAATACCTTTATAGTTTTGTAACCGTTTTAGACTATCTTCAATGCTGTATTGGCCATTTTTGGCTAAGCATTTACTCAGACAGGGTGAATTTACAGTGAAGTAAACCACACATTTATCTTGTACATTCAACAATTCTTTCAGACCATCCTTCAGACGAAACTCTGAATGTTCTTTATAAACAACACCTGACTTCTTTGTAATTGATTTAGGCTTTGCAGCGATGAGGTTACTGCTCACAGTAACCTCAACGTTCTGAATTAATTTTTTCACTTCATCAGTTATTAAGTCCAGACCTGAATATTTTGACCCTTCAAGACATTTCTCCTTCTCAACTCTGAAAGCGACAGCGTATTGCCCTTCTTCACGCAACCTGGAAAACATGAAACATTTCATAATTTACATTTAGTGAAGACAATTAGTGAATTAAATGCTTTTATCCAAAATTAGGATCATAAATGCAATTTGTCCTACAAAGCCCAACAACATGCACAGTATGGCAGTACCAAGCATGAAGTAGTGAACTGCATTTTAGTTCTTGAATTTGTGAAATCAACAAATATTAATAGATGATGCTTTTATATAGGCTATATATTACAGCAGTGTTTCCCAACCTTTTACCCCAACCTTTTTTTAGTCCCGCCCCCCCATATAATAATTACTTACTTTCAGTGGGAAACCTGAGCCTGAGATGATACACACAGACGATCAATTCTGGCAGGAATGGATGAAAGACAGACACGAAGCTCCTGATCCACTGTTCTCAGACGTTCTCTGTACTTATTCTTGATGTATGTCAGGCTAGAAAAACTCAGTTCGCACAAATAGGTTGTGGAAAAGGGCATCAGAACTTCATTGGCACTATTTGCAACAGCTGGATATTCTTTCTCCACAGTAATCCAAAAACTGTCCAAAGCCATGTCTTGAAATTTCATTTTTAAACTGTGATCATCCCTTAGGTCTGCAATTTGTTCTTGTACATGCAGTGGCATGCCTTTTGAACTTTCCAGTCCTGATGAACTCCAAGGATCAAGGACCCAGTCAAACTCAGCATAAGTCTCAACTGGAAAATAAAAGTTGAACCTCTCCTCTAGGACTTTCAGATGCTGGGTGATAAGCCCAGGGAGTTTGCTGTTTGAGTGTGCATTGCACAAGGGAATCATATCAAGTTGGCCCTTTTCAACAAAAGAATGCCAGAGGGTGAGCTTGGACCTGAAGCCTCGCAATTTGGCGGTAGAAGTGGGAATATTTTCATCTTTGCCTTGCATTTTTGTGTTCAGGTCATTGAGATGCTTAAAAACATCGGCGAGATATGCAAGTTTTGAACACCATTCCATGTCTGCAATTAACTCTGCATATCCTGAATTCTCCTGATTAAGGAATGTTTTTAACTCTTCCCTCAGTTCGTAGAGTCGTGCCAAAACCTTGCCGCGTGATAGCCATCGACCGGCCGTATGTAATAACAAGCTCTGATGTTCCGCTCCCATTTCCTCGTATAAAATCGAAAATAGACGGCTCTTCAGTGGGCGTGCCTTGATAAAATTAACTACATCTACTGCTCTGTCCAGTACATCGGAGAGTTCCTTCGGGAGCGTTTTTGCTACCAGTGCCTCCCTATGTAAAAAGCAGTGAGTGGCTTTCACATGTGGGTTTTGCGCTCTCACTCTGCTAATGAAGCCCTTCGTTTTCCCCGTCATGGCAGCGGCCCCATCAGTACATAAACTGTGACAGTCCTTCCAATTCAACCCCCCCTGTTCAAGATATTCTATTGTCACACAATATATTTCTGCTCCCGTTGTTTTGTCAGGCATTGATTTACAAAATAAAAAAGTTTCTCTAATACTGTCTCCATCTACGAATCGAACATTTCCCAGGAGCTGTGCGTGCCCACTAATGTCAGTCGACTCATCCAGCTGCAAGGAAAATTTGCCGCTGGATCGGATTTTTTTCCAAAACCACACTTTCAATGTCTGAAGACATGTCTTCTATTCACCTGCTAATTGTGTTGTTTGACAGGGGAACCTTTGATATTTCTTTCGCTGCTTGTGGGCCTAGCATGGTGTTAACGATGGCTTTGCATGCAGGTAAGATTACAGTCTCAGTGATCGTGTGGGGTTTTTTTCGATTTAGCTACTATTTCAGCCACAAGATAGCTTGCCTTTAATGCTTTCTCAGACACTTTTGCACTCTTCATCATAATTTCCTCTTGTTTTTCGTGTTGCATTTTCAGTCTAATAAAATATTCTGCATCCTTGCTCACTAGAGATGGGTGATTTTTTGTCAGATGCCGTTTCAGTTTGCTAGGAACCATTGATTCATTCGACAATTTGTCTCCACATACCAGACACAGAGGAAGAGGACATGATGGATCTCCGATAAAGATGAAGCCATGACAAGTAATTGTCGATATATTGTCTTTTCTTCTTTTTACTGCTGCTCTCAGCGGCCTGCTCTGGACTGTTACATGAGGAAGTTGACGGCCCAGAAGCATCTGGAGCTTTTCTTTTTAGAAATCTGTCCATATTCTTTTGCACTACACACGCATCGTCAAGGATAAAACACTCGCATATACGTTACGCATACAGACGTTGACGTGCTGACAGGTCAGTGAGGGGGCGTATCGTTTTTTATTTTATTTATGTGTCTGTCTTATTTGGTATTTCAGACATTAGATATTCCTAATATTTATTAATTGATTTATTTACATTTTATCATAAAAAAAAAATTAATTTGAAGGACTTTTACACGGCACCCCTGCTCTCGTCAGATGGCACCCCAGTTGGGAAACACTGTATTACAGAACCTAAAATGTTAAAATTGCTAAAGGAATTTTCCAGGTTCAGCACAAGTTAAGTTCCATTATCAACATTTCTGGCATAATAATCACAAAAAGTCATTTTGGCTCACCCCTCCTTTTCTTTAAAATAAGCAAAATCACAGTTACAGCGAAGCACTTACAATGGAAGT